>NW_026880196.1:0-29470 GCF_032173495.1 Musca vetustissima
GTGGGGAATGTATGACATTGTTTGCCGAGGTATCCCAAATAAATCAAATGGTATCCCAAATAAACCGCCAACACTACTGAAGTTGTAGACGCAGGCACGGTTAAACTGTTTGTATAAGTATACCGATCGTCATATCTCGACGGGCATTCCCGTTATATTTTGCTATTTTTTGAATTCTCATTGGGTAGAAAAACTACCTACCAACATATCAATATGGGTTCATATTAGTAATGTGATATCATGGATTGTCGAACGAAAAACCAGTAAGGAAAGTAGTAAAGTCGGACTGGGCCGACTATATGATACCCTTCACCACTTTGGGTATATTCTACATATGTATCCTAACAGACGTAGCGTGTTTGTAATATATCTATATCTGAACCGACTTCAGGGAAACTTGTCAGAGACTAATTTATATTACTTCAGTACGTTGTGTCAATCGGCCTAGCTATGGATCTTTTAACGAAGCTTAGCAACATCATTCTAGACTTTATTCAGTACCCTATACCTAATTCTAATTCGTGCAAATCGAAAGATATATAGGGTCTTTGATGCACCAATTACCTTAAATCGGATGAAAATATATATGGGAGCTATATCTAAATCTGAACCGATTTTCACGAAACTTTGGACACATCATTCTATACTTAATTCAAAACGCTATGCAAAATTTCGTGCAAATCGAAAGATATATAGGGACTTTGGTCACCATTTACCTAAAATCGGACGAAGGTATATATAGGAGCTATATCTAAATCTGAACCGATTTTCACGAAACACGAAACTTAACACACATCATTCTAGACCTAATTCATTACGCTGTGCCAAATTTCGTGGAAATCGAAAGATATATAGGGATTTGATACACAATTTACCTTAAATCGGACGAAGCTATATATAGGAGCTATATCTAAATCTAAACCGATTTTCACGAAACACGAAACTTAACACACATCATTCTAGACCTAATTCATTACGCTGTGCCAAATTTCGTGGAAATCGAAAGATATATAGAGATTTGATACACAATTTACCTTAAATCGGACGAAGCTATATATAGGAGCTATATCTAAATCTGAACCGATTTTCACGAAACTTAGCACATATCATTCTAGACTTAATTCAGTGCGCTATGCCAAATTTCGTGCAAATCGAAAGATATTTAGGGACTTTCGTGCACCATTTACCTTAAATCGGACGAATATATATACGGGAGCTATATCTAAATCTGAACCGATTTTCACGAAACTTTGCACACATTATTCTAGACTTAATACAGTACGCTACGTCAAATTTTGTGGAAATCGTAAGATATATAGGGACTTTGGTGCACCATTTACCTTAAATCGGACGAAAATATATATGGGAGCTATATCTAAATCTGAACCGATTTTCCCCAATTTCAATAGGGTTCGTCCTTGGGCCAAACAAATGAGCTGTGCCAAATTTCATCCAATTCGCATCATAAATGCGACCTGTACATTGTTTACAATTTAACATGGACAAACGGACGGACATGCATAAATCGACTCAGAAAGTGATTCTATGCATATTGTCAAAAGGAACCATCTATCTCGGGTCTATCTCGATTATTTTTGCCTGTTACAAACATATGCACAAAGACATAATACCCTGTACCACCGTGTGATGAAGGGTATAAAAAAATGAAAACCGATGCAGTCAATTTTTTGACATAATACCTATATAAAGAAGTGGCGTTAATTATACCCAATACAACTATATTGTCATGGTATTTAGCTTTGTGCAGCCCCAAGAGTATGTAATGCCGCGAAATATTGGTTCTAGATCCATCTTTAAGTATACCGATCGTCATATCTCGAATAGCTGAGTCGATCTAGGCATGTACGTCCGTCTGTCCATTATTTATGGACCAATCGTCACGAAATTTTGTATGCAGAACGGGTTCTGGCCAAATAGTTTTGGGTAATGATCGGGGAATCATCACATTAATGAAATGGATCAGAAACTTTATTTTTGTCTGTTTTTTGGGTGCTCTGGATTCCACAATGTCGCGCGGATCGCTATGAAAGTTTACATGCGGTTCCGGTTATGGTAAAGGACGACACATACAACTACAACTGGTGATGATCAATGATATTTAGGAGATGGAATGTACCAAAAATTTTTTCTGTATTGTTTCCTACCTGCCCTAAATAAGTCGAACATAAGAAATTTTATACGGGAAAATGATCTGGCAAACTATTTTTATAGAGTCAAATGAGCCAAAATATTTGTGTAAGATAACCAAACTTGAATCGTATGTCGTAAGGGTTTGCTCCGGGAGAACATGATTCGGAATATATGCTAGTGTAAGAAGGAGGTACTATTGACCTCTAATCGATTAGCAAGGTGAAAATATTGAGAAGTATCGCAGGCTCAGAGTAAAGATCTGCAGAAAATCAGAATTCGGTGGTAGTTGTGTAGGCTATGGTCGGCCCCATCCGACTATACTACTCCTCTCATTGGTTTCAATTTGTCCAGATTCCTGGAAACTAAAAAACTTCTTTCCAGAATGTGCCTATATTTGTATCAGAGAAAAGGAAATGAGATAGAACCATGGTTCCTTTCGATAATATGCATAGAATCACTTTCTCAGACGATTTATGCATGTCCGTCTGTCCATACTAATTTGTAAACAAAGTACAGGTCGCACTACTGATCCAAATGAGATGAAATGTTTACACAGCCCATTTATTTGACCCAAGGACGAACGCTGAAAAGTTAAGTTTCGTTGACATCGGTTAGATTTAGATATAGCTCCCATATATATTTCCGTCCCATTTCATGTAAAAGGTGCACTAATAGATGCACTAGATATAGCTCACATATATATTGTCGTCCGATTTTATGTAAATGGTGCACCAAACTTCCAATATATGTTCGATTGAGACAAATTCATGCAAATTGTGCATTGTGTATTTAATTTGGACAGATTACCATACCAAATTGTGGTACGTTGTCTGGGCTCGGAACATTGATGTATCGAAAAATATTGTAATAATGTAGAAATCATAAACCTATATTGAAAATATTCTGGAAAGAAATTTTTGTATTAACCATCTGAATGTAGTAATTTGGTTTTTAGTTTCCCACATCAACAACCTACTAGCAGACAATTTAAAAAGATATTGTCACCATATGAAGTTCCTGGTCTTTTTACGATATTCTGAATTCACTCCACATGGCAGATGGTATAAAAAAACTCGGCTCGGCTAAACTTAACGACGAACTTTAAACACCATTACCTATTCAATTCTTAATATTTCATTTTCAATGTTTCCAATATTTTAAGTTACATAACACCCCTAGCATTCATGATACTCTACACAATTATATTGTCAGGGTATTATAGCTTTGTGCAGCCCCAAGATCGCCATATCTCGACTAACTGAGTCGATCTAGACATGTGTGTCCGTCCGTTCATTATAATTTGTAAACACGATACAGGCCCCAGTTATGGACCAATCTTCACGAAATATTGCATGTAGGATGGGTCCTGGCCAATGAAGACCCCTATTGATTTTGGAAAGATCGGTTAATATTTAGGGGATGAAATGGGCCAAATACTTAATTTTTATCGGTTTTCTGGACGCTCCAGAAGCCGCAATTATGGCCCAAACACTGCGAGTTTTTGCATGGAGAAGGGGATCGGGCCAAAGAATAAACATGCCTGTTTTAATAAAGATCGGTCAATATATAACGAGTCAAATGGACACTGACTTTTGTGTAAAAAATTACAAAATTTGTATTCTATATATCGTATATATTTACTCCTGAAGGACATAGTCCCAAAAAGTTGATAGTATATCCAAGAGGAGTGCTTGACCTTTAAATGGGTACCAATTATATTGTCGTTTGTTCTCGGATGTGGGAGTTACACTTAAATATGTGCAGGTGCTTACGTATTCAGATATTATTTAGTAACCCATTACCACACTAGGGGGCGGAAATATAGCGCTGATCGATTTTAAATTTTACATGAGGTTCAAGATTCAAGCAAGGACAATGGCTATAAATTTTCCGTGATGATCAGATTATAATATTAGGATGAAGTGGACCGAAAACTTAATTTTTTGTGTTTTGAGTTGATGCCAATAATATGCCGAACCCACGGTGAAGGGAATCTGGACAATTAATTTGAAGGGCTGTACTGAATATGAATAGTAATATTCGGAGAATATGTCAGTGTAGGGAAGAGGTGCTGCCCAGGCTCGGAATAAACATCCGCAGAAAGCTAGAGTTCCGTGGTAGTTGTGTAGGGTATCGTATGGTCGGCCCCGTCTGATTATACTGTTCCGCTCACTGTTTTAAATAGCTAGTATTGATATTATTTAAAAATTTATTTCACATCCATTTAAAATCATATTTTTTCTAAGTAATTACTTTGATGCTGGAACAAAGAAGGAAGAAGGTGTAATTATTTTCGCCGAATTTTTTTATACGTGTTGGTTTATTGTTTTTAATGTCATGCAAAGGTGACAACTTAATTGGTTTTCAGAAATTTAATTTTCGTAAACATTTTCATGTCAAAACAAACAAACGAACACACAAACAAGCGAACTAAAGTTGTGAAATTCTGACAAAGTTCTCCACAGGAATAAATTACCTCTTTGCATATTCGTTTTTGTGGTGGTGGTGGTGGTGGTGGTAGCGGCTGCTGCGACAACAAAACCCAGTTGCAACAACAAAACGTTAAAAAACTGACGAAATAAATGTGTATTTTAATAGTCTGTACAGTTGACGATGTTGTTGTTGTTGTATAATTTGTTATTTTCATTTGTGAACACAATGTTGTGGTTTTCAATTCCTGACAGCATCCTTGCACAATTCATTTTATTTCATGTGGATGACTCTATGTTGCACTCCACTTCAATGTTGAACGATATTTTACACATTGCATTGCAAAAAATGTTGATCATTTTTGTTGGATTTTTCTAAATTTATGTTTTTTATTAAAAACATATTTTTGGAAAAATATTTCTCGTCACTCTCTCTCTCTCTCTTGCTTGGAAAACTTCGTTCTTTAATCGCTTTTTCACGTTTTTATTTTGAACGTTTAATCAGCATGTCACCGCATTTTTAGCCATGCCCGTCCTGTGGTTGCTCATGTAACTGAAAACGATTTACTTTTGGGGGAATGCAAAACTAATTGTTATGGGCTACTAGTTTTAATGTATTTACAGCATACACCCAAACTCACACACATACATGCAAAGTTGAATGCATGTATATAGGTATTACCTGATGTTGTTGGTAAATTGCATGGGACAACAATACACATTCGATTGACATTTTTTGTTGACAAACGAATACAGAGACGTAGATATACCGGGAAAGGTCAAAACATACAGTGACTTGGAGAAACACGGACCGGAAAAAATCGGGACCGACGACATGGTACACTCAACACATTGGATATATACAATATATCCTCTATAATTCAAACGATCAATATTGGTCCACATTTTTAGGGTAGGCCTCATTTAACTCTAAATCCCATTTTTGTTTTCTTGTTGGGGAATTTGTACCCTTTTTTCAACCATAACGGCTGCAATCCACTCCTGAGGGTAGACAATGAAAAATATTTTTAAAACATACACGCCTTATAACAGACCTTGAAAAAAATATTTTTTTAAAATTCCACGCCTGAGAAATGACCCATGACATAATTATGGAAGGTAGTGCCATTTGAGGCATGTTGCCATTACACTTTTTTTTGCTGTAACTCATACATCAATTTCAAATAAAATTAAAAATAAGTTCTATAAAATTTTAAGCATGTCGATTAGCATATTTTCAACAAATTAAAAATTATAAAGCGGCGCATTGTTCTCAAGATGTTACTATGGGAGTTGTAACTTATTTTTATATGTTTTAGAGGAAAAATATTTCTAAAAAAAACAATTTCTAAAAAAACCAAACCTGAAAAATAATATATTTAAGAAATCCACAGCTAAGGATAGACCCTGAAGAATAATATCTGTAAAAAATCCGCAGCTAAGGATAGACCCTGAAAAATAATATCTGATAATTTTTAAAAAATCCACGCCTGTTTTAGGTATCTGAAAAATGTTTTTTTTTTTAATCCAAGCCTTTGTTAAGTCTCTGAAATTTTTGTTTAAAAATCGATTCATATTATGGACTCCTGAAAAGTATTTTTAAACCAGAGAGCGGAGCAGTATAGTCGGGCGGGAGCGACCATATGATACCCTACACAACTTCCAGGAAAATCAAACTTTCTGTGGTTTTATGTTCTGAGATTGAGCAATATTTCGCGATATTTGCACCCACCGACTAGAGGTCAGCAAATATTACTAATATTCAGTACAGACCTTCTAATTACATGTCCCGATTTTCTTCACCGTGGGTTGTGTTGTTATGTTCCGCTTTCAACTGTGGCCTATAAATCGACTCGAAAAAAAAGAAATAAGATTCCGGCCCACTTCATCCCAATATTGTTATCACCGAAAGTTATAGGCGTTGTCCTTGAACGTACCAGCATCCTTAAAGAAAATTTCAAAGCGATCAGCGCTATATTTCCGCCCTCTAGTGTAGTAATGGGATACTAAATAATATATGGTGCTTACGTATGCACCAGTAAATATGTAAGTCTATCTCCCACATCAGAGTACATACAACATTATAATTGGTATCAATTTAAAGATCAACCACTCCTTTTGGACATAATATCAACTTCTGGGGTCTATGTCTTTCAGGGGTAAATGTATAGGCTATAGAATAAAAACTTTGTAATTTTTCACAGAATAGTCAGGGTTCATTTGACCTGCTAAATATGAATCCATCTTTATCCAAAACAGGCATGCTTATTCTTTGACCCGATCCCCTTTGCGATGTTTGGGCCATAATTGCGGCCTCTGAAGCGACCAGAAAATTAGACAAAAACAAAGTTTTTGGTGCATTTCATCGCCTAAATATTAACCGATCTTTACCAAAAACAATAGGGGTCTTCATTGGCTAGAACCCATCCTACATGCAAAATTTCGTGTCGATTGGTCCATAACTGTGGCCTGTATCGTGTTAACAAATTATAATGGATAGACGAACAGACACACATGTCTAGATCGACTCAGCTAGTCGAGATATGTTGATCGGTATACTTAAAGGTGGGTCTAGGACCCCATGTTTCGTAAAAATCGGTGGCATAGCGTGTGTCATGTTTGCTTTAAATCGATTTACAAAATTTAACATAGGTTGCAGAATGACACGTATAGGGATAGGTGTTAGTCGGTTTTGATGTAGATAAATATCACATATTGAAGTTCGTTCAATTTCATGTCAAAGTTCCTTCAAAAAGGCGACCCAAAGTGGTGAAGGGTATCATATAGTCGGCCCAGTCCGACTTTACTATTTTCCTTATTGGTTTATATTAAAATAGGTAACTGATGGACTAGGACCCCAAACTCTTGGGTCCTTTTAATTCAAGCCAATGATAGAACCCTAAAAAATAGTTTTGAATAATTAACGTCTATAATAGGACCATGGACACATTTTTATGATCTTTGCCTATGATGGGAGTGTTAAGGAAAAAATATGTGGGAGTATATCCAAATCTGAACAGATTTAATAAAACACTACCAGACATCAGTCTTGATTCCATTCAGTATGCTGTACAGAATGTCCTGTCAATTTTGTGCACCAATAAAATCAACTAGGGCGAAAATAGTTATCGGAGCTATAATTAATTCAGAATCGATATCCACAAAATATTGTAAGATGAACCGTGAAAATATTCGATGCCATTTGCTAATTTCCTTTTTCCTCGAAGACACTTTGATTGGAAAATGGGTATAATTTTTCAAAAGACGTTGACATATCTGGACCAAAATAACAAATATGTTTTAATATTAAATTACTGTCATCCGCACTCAAACTTCGCCCATTGTGAAATTATACCTACTTCGACTCGCTATCGGACTGCACCGTTGTATAGGTGATGTGTCACATACTCTGTTTGAAAATGCCAATTTAATACCCTCAATCAAAAATTTTATCACCTCCGTTACTGCTTCAACAAAATTGCAAATAAACTTTTAACTCATACTAAGGCATTGCCTCACATATCCAACCCCAGCAATTTGTCCCCTTTTATTTTATTTTATTTTTTTTTTTTTTTTGTGGAAAACTAAAAAAGAAAATTGTATGACAGTTTATAATCCATTAGCTTATAAAAATCGCCTAAAGCCGATTTTTTTTCTCCCCTGCCATCTCTGGCTTAGCCAGTCGTTCATCAATGAAATGATGAACATACTTTGTTGCTGTTGTTGTTCGTCATCGTCATCATCATCTTGGTCTTCGTTTCTTTCCTGGAAGTTAATAGCAATGGACGATGAACGTTAACAATATTATTGTGTTTTAACCGACAGCACTGGAAGCCACAACAATATAATCCAATGTACCTGTCATCCGTGACACCAAATGAAATTTCTCTGCTTCTTCTTTTACTCGATTCCATTGATGAAACAGATGAGACCATATAAAAAAACAACAACAAAAACAAAAATAACACGTAACAGGCAGCTGATGAAATGGAGTCTGGTTGATGTTATAATTAGAGCGTGTAGAACTTTAATATTTCTTAGAGGGGGGAAATTGCTTGAGAACAGATGGGGATTAAATTGAAAAGTGGGATATTTTGTAGGTATTTTGTAAAGTCTTTAAAATAGAATTTAATGTCTTTTTTATGAATGTTATGAAATAGTAAAAGAAATAAATAAAATAAGTGTCCAAAGAAATATTAATGTAGTCAGATACAATAACCCGCGTAGCTATAAAATATAGACCATTTAAATTGTATACCCTCCACCATAGTATGGAGGGTATATTAATTTTGTTTTTCCATTTATAACTCATCGAAAAAATAATTTTCGAATCTTTAGAGTATATATTCTTGACCAGCGTAAAATTCTATGACGATTTAGCCATGTCCGTCTACCTGTTGTCATCACTCTAGCCTCTAAACAGTTTAAGTTCGAAGATCAGCTATATCGGTCCACTTTTAGGCATAGTTCCCATAAAATGGTACCCTCAATTTTCGGTATTTTTGGGGTTATTTGACCGCTGTAATTTGGTATTTTGTAGTCGTATATGGTAATCTCCCAACCAAAAAAAAATAAATAATAATAATAAAAACCCCCTTTAGGGATATGAGTCGATTTATGCATGTCCGTCCGTCTGTTGATGTTAAATTATAAACCAGGTACAGGTCACATTTATTATCCCATTTGGATGAAATTTGGAATTTATTTGGCCCAAGGACGATGCCTATTAAAATTAGTGAAATCGGTTCAGATTTAGATATAGCTCCCATATATTTTTGTGTCCGATTTAATGTAAATGGTGTGCCAAGGTCTCTATATATTTTTCGAATTGCACGAAATTTGATATAGCCTACTGAATTAAATCTAGAATGATGTGTGCTACGTTTCGTAGTTTTGCCCAATTTTAGTAAATGGTGCACCAAAGACTCTGAAAATCATTCGATTTGCACGAATTTTAGCACAGCGTACTAAATTAAGTCTAGAATAATGTGTGATAAATTTCATTAAAATCGTTTCAGACTTTGATATAGCAACATATACAGGGTTGCCCATATTCGACGGACCCATATTTTTGTTTTAAATCAAAGAAAAAAATAAACATTTGGCGGTTGGCAATGTTAATCATTTAATTTGTCCCAAGTAGATTTGTTTACATTAATTTTTGAATATGATATCTCTCAAATGGCCGCCTCTGGCGTTGATGACGTATTGTGCCCTTTTTGCTGCATTTTCCATTGTTTTTGCCAACATTTCGGCCGGAATAGTGGCATTTCTTCACGAATGTTGTCCTTGAGCTCTTCTACGGTCCTTGGCTGGTTAACGTAAACCTTTGACTTCAAATATCCCCACAAGAAGAAGTCAGGCGGCGTCAAATCGGGCGAACGCGGTGGCTAGTCCAAATCACCACTTTTCGACATTAAACGGCCCGGAAACAAATCCTTAAGAAAATCGATTGTTATGCGACTTATGTGCGGTGGAGCGCCGTCTTGTTGAAACCAGAACTGCCTCATACGCTTTCGACGAATAATTGGTATCACAAAATTGGTCATCATGTCGCGATAACGCGCCTGATTGATGGTAACAGCATGGTCATTTTCATTTTGAAGAAAAACGGCCCAATGACCGTTTTCGCACTAACGTCGCACCAAACTGTGACTTTTTCATCATGAAGAGGCACTTCTTGAATCTTCTGAGGATTTTCAGTGGTCCCATTCAATGTGAAATGGGCTTCATCGGACATGATAATTTTCTTCCAAAATTGCTCGTCATCTTCGGCCATTTCGATGACTCTTTGGGCCCATTCCAATCGACAAAGCTTGTCCGCAGGCAAAATTCTTTGCGTCAATAGAATTTTGTACGGGAAAAAATGCAAATCAATGCGAATAATCCATTGTAAAGTGGACCGAGCCATGCCCAACTGCTGAGAACGGCGTTTTTGGGGTGTTCTTGGGGACCACTCGACACTGGCTCGTACGGCAGCGATATTCTCGGCCGATCGCCTTGGTCGACTTTTATATGACCTCTTCGGATTAGAAAGAGCCTTACCAGTCGAAAATTTTTCGTATAAAAGCTTAATGGTGTTCTTTGAAGGCGCACTTCTCACATTTTTTAATGTTTTAAAAGCACGTTGACGTGTATTGGTTCATGGTAAAAATCTGCTTGGACTGACGCTTCAAACGCGGTATGTCATTAAGCGATGTGACAGCTCTGTGAAAAGTTATGGCGTTGCCAGACGGGTCCGTCGAATATGGGCAACCCTGTATATTTTCGTCCTTTTTAAGGTAACTGGTGCACCAAAGTCGCTATATATCTGTCTATATGCACGAATTTTGGTATAGAGTACTAAATTTCGTGAAAATCTGTGGCATAGCTTTAAAACGATTTACAAAATTTGGCATAGGTTACAGAATGGCATGTGTAAGGATTGATGTTAGTCTGTTTAGATATATATAAATATCATATTTTTAAGTTCGTTCAATTTCATGTCAATGTTCCTTCAAAAAGGCGACGTCTTTTAGAATACATATGTGTATATATGTGATGAAGGGTATCATATAGCCGCCCAGTTCGACTTTACTACATTCCATATTGGTTTATATTAAAATAGGTAACTGATTTGTTCCGGCTTTTGGGGTTGCCTCCATATACCCGCATTCCACCATAGTATGGGGGATATGCTTTGCTGGAAATTGTCCATTTATAACCTACATAGTATGGAATTTTAAGACGATTTAGTCGATTTATCCGTATGTAGTAATCATTCTTCCTTTGGAGGATATCGAGTTAAAAACTAGATCAGGTTCGAGAATGTCTATGTCGGCCAACATGTAGGCATAGCCCCTATATAAAACTTATCGACTTAAATTGGGGTCTTTGTACCTGATTCTGTTAAAAACATGTCTAAAACTACCAAAATACCGAAAAATCGGGGGTACGTTATATGGGGGCTACCCTAAAAACTGGTTAATGGTAATTTTCAGTAGGAAGATTTGGCACCCAATGAGAATCAAACGCGGAAAATTACAGCCAATTTGGTTGTCAGAAAGTGTCAGAAATTTCCATAATACAGACTATTTGGGATACAGTTATATAAGGGCTATACCAAAACGTGGACCGATATACCCTATTTTCAATACCAAGCATTCTGGGAGTAATAGCAATGTCATTGCAAAATTACAGAGCTCTATCTAAAATATTGATGTAGGTAATGTATACTTTATGGGGTATCCGGTGAATATTTTGGTGTATTGCAAACGGAATAACGGAATTTAATAAACAGGTGGAGGGTATAATTTCGAATTGATAATGCGGAACACATCGTAAGATTTGCATCCCGGCAACGTCACTGGGTCATTCTTTTTATGGTGATTTTAACAGAGAACTAATTATAATATATACTATATTGACCCCAATATTTACCAATATCTAACTCTCCGAAGCCTGTAGTTATTTGCCCATCAGTCCACTCCTTTTTGTACCTCCCCACAACGGGTAAAAATATAAAAAACTATAAATTTAAAATGAAATATTCAAAGATGGGGTCTATAGGGCCACTTCTCCTTGAGGTACCTCCCCTCAGATGATCAACTTGTTGATAAATGCATATCATTATATAAAGCGAATGGTGAAACGTTTGTAATCGAAACTTGGCAGACCTTATTTTTTTATAATATATTTAGTTCAACAAACAAATACATACGTCTATCAACTCTGATACCTCCCCTCTTCAGATTGTGATTCCGTAGAATTCCAAAATAACAAACAAATGTAAGGATAAGTGCATACTACATATGATATAGGTTTTTGGGTATATACGGCAACTCCTACTGATACTTTTTTAATTTGAAAGGATTATTCCGAAATATTTGTTGGTTTGTGTTAAATAAAAGTAAAAAAAATTGCAGTCCCTCGATGCCTCTAATTATGACCCTTCACGGAATTAGTTGATCCTAACCCGAATTGAGTTGAATAAGCCTAATTTATATATGTTTCAACACATACTATACTTAACCTACAACAATGATCCACGAAGCCATTTAAATTTGTTAAGAACTCTTTTCACATCTTAAGGACTACACAATATCCAGTCCTTTAGCAATGCCTGATAACTAAAATCCACAATTTCCGCATATTGTAAATGTAATTAAATATCACCAAAAAACCGTTCATGTTACTACCTCATGTCATTTTAATGAAGATGCCACATAAAATATGGTCATTTTATATCCGTCATAAAATGAAAGCAAACCACCACAACTCGTAAAAAATAACCAAAGGTTTTATACTCTCTGCATAAATTATATTGTCTGTGTGTTGCGTATGCATATTGATAACATTAAATATTAATCATACGCCCCATCTTATCGCATGCCTGGCACAAGCTCTTCGCTTATATGTATTTGCAAACAAACATAACGGAATCTCCACTTTTATGTTTGTCAAGTCACACACACGCACACATACCTAGCTAATGTTCTCCAAAAATGTGTTGTGTATTTTTTTGAGATTTTATTGTCGGGGATTTTGCGTTTTTTTCATGCCGGCAGTTGTTTTTTTATTACTTTAATATATATTTAAGTGTGTGGGTAAGATGCTGTACAACAACAACAACACCATTTTACTCTAACGCATAAACACACTTTTCAACTTGTGTAAACACTATATTTACAAGCATATTTACCACACTCAAACATACACGCACACACACACATACAAACACATGCTTATGAAACGAGTTATGTAGTCGCTGTAATGATAAAAGTACTTTAAATACATTAAAGGAAATTTACACACACACATATATATATATATATAGGTGCGTTGAGATATGTGAGCGTGTGTGTGTATGCTATGCCAACATCAGGGCCATAAACATTTATTGGGAATTTATGTTGATGAACCAGGATGTTTGTCATTTAAAATCTGTTTACATAAAACCCAAGCATCCGCAGCACATGCAATCACTTACACACACACACTTATTACGTATCGTGTATATAAGCCGATATGCAAAATAATTGCCATCTTTTAAATCGTATTATAAAACATTTGAATTTTGTATAAGCTCTTTAATTTAAAATAGTTATTATGTGTGGCTTACAGAGTCGAATTATTTTTGAGTATAACTGTGGTCGGTTGCGACAATAAAATTCTATATCGGTCTAATTATGCATTCCACACACCAGTGCTTTCATAAAAAGTTAATGAAACCAATTTTGCTACATAGTTATCATATGAAATAGAATAAATCCAATAGGTTAAGATTTTCCCTACTTTGCCCGAAAATAGGTGATTTTCTAAAAAATAATTGTTCTAGTTCCGCCATTTTGTTAATTTTGGAGCGAAGTTAATAAACCTAGTTCATACCTGAGTCAGGTATGTAATCTTTTGGAATTTTCTTTAAATCCTTAAATAAGTGTACACATCGGCTAACACAATCGGTTCAGATCAGTGCATATTTGACCAGCATCCAGTCGATTTTCGTCGCCCGCAGATGTTGTTGAATTGTTCAAAAACCCCTGTTTTGGAGATATATCTATCGGTGTGGAATTTTCTTTAAATTCTTAAATACGTGTTCACATCGGCTCACACACATCGGTTCAGATTAGTGCATATTTGACCAACACCCAGTCGATTTTCGTCGCCGCAGATGTTGGTGAAGTGTTAAAAAAACCCTTGTTTTGGAGATGTATCAATCGGTGTGGGATATTGTTACTACATTTACTTAAAATTGGACGAAAATATATATGGGAGCTATATCTAAATCTGAACCGATTCCAACATAACTCGGCAAAATTCTGTCTCAATCTGTGCAAAATTCTGTCTCAATCGGAAAATATTAGTAGCATGGTGGTCCATTTACATAAAATCGGACGAAAGTATATATGGGAGCAATATCTAAATCTACACCGATTTTTTCCAATATCAATACTGTTTATCCTTGGGCCAAATAAGTGACATGTGCCAAATTTCATCCAAATCGTACCATAAATGTGTCCTATACTTTGTTCATAAAAATATATGGACTGGCTGACGGACATGCACAAATCGACTCAGAAAGTGATTCTCGTTCCTTTTGCCTGTTACAAACATATGCACAAATACATAATACCCTGTACCACAGCGTAGTGAAGGGTATAAAAATGGGACCTATAAGTCCACTCCTTCTGGTAGCTCTCTCAAAAAATGATCAAAATTTAGCTGAAAATTAATTTTATAATATCATGTGAACAGACTATCCGATTTAAACTAAACTTTGCGCAAACCAAAAGACTACTCTGTGTATGTCGATTCACTTCTTCTGGTTCCTCCCTAACAAAGGTTCAAAATGATGACAGGCTGGAACAAACAGAATATCCAATATCGTCCTAAGTTTGCACATAGTAATATATTAAACTTACATATATCAAGATTGAATATGTGGCCCGTTTGTCCGCAACTTCTGGTACCTTCCCCACAAGGTGTCAAAAATTGTTATTCCAGTATCCCGATAATGATTTTGTTCGTTTTGGTTTGATATAAACTTTAAAAATCGTAATATTTTACCAAACCCCCATTAAATTCTATGATGGGGTCTATAGAGCAACCTTATCTGGAGCCTCCCCAAAGATGGTAAACTTTTTGAAAAAAAAACATAGACCTCGGCAAGCAATAGCTGAGGGTATATAACTGTCGGCAAACCTAACTGACACTTATTTAATTACAATAACGATTTATTAGTTGGGAAATATGGCATAGCTCACAAATGGTAAGAATATAATTTCGGATCTCGTCATTGAACCTCATCAGTAGGGGAGAAGGGGCACCTTTGAACGTGGGGCACCTTTGAACAGCGCTCTTGAAATCTCGGTTTAAAATTTTTCCGACCTGCAACCAAATTTTTGTATATGCCTTTCTTGTTCTTTATCTGCGTAAACCATTTTGGCCAGTTTTTTTTCAGTTGTCGAAAAAATTTACATGAGTGACTATGTTTTCGGACTGCAATTGTAAACTTTTAATTTTTTGGTTGTAAGGGCGCAGGAAGAATTCAGTGATAGTTTTCTTTCGATAAAAATTTTTTTGCATTCCAACAATCATTTCAAACATAACTATTGTATTTTCTTACATATACATTTCCTACAAATAAAATAATTATAAATTCCCGTAAAATACCACAAGTTCGGCATATTTGAACATACCCAGTAAACTCCAGTAAAAATGGGCTAATTTCAGTTTTTAAGTCATTTTACGTTTTATATGGTGGGTACCCAAGAAATTGGACTATCATTTATTATTTTTTTGGAGGGAGATTTTGTACAAATTTTAACCTCACATACAAAATGGCAGCTAATTCAATTGAAATTTTGACCAAAATCCTCAAGATCCGGATATATAGAGGGAATATCTTTACATAAATGCTAGCCCTTAAAATGGACCCATATTGATAATTTTAGTAAAAAGAGTACTTTCAAAATGAGAATCCAAAGTGGGTATGACAACCATTTCGGTTGAAAAATGGAACCATACTCCCAAAACTACCGAAATTTCGGGGGTACCCAAAATGGGACTAATATTAATAATTTTGTGGGGGATGGAACTAGTAAGACCCTATGAAATTATAAATAAATCATAAAGTTACTGCGAATTCGGTCGAAAAATCCACTCAAAATCCCAAAATACCTAAAATTGGGGGTATCGTTATAAGGGGAACATGCCTAAACGTGGATCGATATAGCCCAACACCGAACTTGGCCTGTCAACAGACAATTCGTTACGCTGATCAAGAATATTTATTATCTCGAGGGTCCAGATAGTGATTACTTCGATGAGTAACAAACGGAAAAACAAACTTATTACACGCTCCATATTATGGTGGAGGGTCTAAAAATATAAATAAAGTGAATCCAAAGAATGGTTTTAAGTATGGCATTGCTGCTTTAATAACTTTTTGTTTTAGTTTCCCCTGAATATGACGGGATAATAGCATTGTTTATTAAATTAAATTTTTAAGTACATATCGACAATACATTGAATAATTTTTATTTTAAAACTAGACAAATACGACAACTACTTTAACACTAACGAGTATTTACTGCACATTCAATCCTTTTGAACTACTCTAGACAACTTAAAAGTATCATCTCACTTGTATATGTCAATGTGTTGCTGCCACTTTAAGTAATTCAATACTTAAAAGTTGTCTTCTTGCTTTCAAAACACTTCAATTCAAATTAATATTAAATAACAAAAAAACAGGATATGGCAAACTTTTACGTGTGAAAGTCCAAACAATTTTTCTAGGCAGCAACACAATAATACACCGAAAGAAAAAACAGTATAAAATAAGGTTTTTGTTTCAAAACCTCTTAAGAAATTCTACTTTCTTCAAAGAAATATATATGTATAGGGGTTAATATCGACAACGAAATTCCTGACAGCATGAGTCTAAGTGGCTACATTGCTCGTTAATGTAATATTTTTTATATTCTTATTTTTTTTCTCTCAGTGTATATATTTGTTGTTTTATTTCCTCTCTCTTTCCCCTCTTCCACAATGTAACATTTTACAAATATGCTTTGCACAAAACTATTTTATCCTCAGCAACAGTTTATGGTTATCGTCTGGTCTGCTTTTTAGAGTGGCTTTGTAAAATCAAGGCAATTGTTGTTGCTAGAAACGTTTGGGGCCACATTGTGTACCACTGCCAAGCCTCCCGGCACTTAGTTTCATTGTAGCCAAACAACAACTACCACAAGCAGGAGTGGACTAGGAAAGCAGGAACATGAAAAATAAGACAATAAAATGCATGTTCCGTTCCGTAGCGATTCCGTGGAACACTGTGTTTTTTATTGGAGGGGCTGCCATAAATTAACAGAAATCCAATTGGAATTGTGTGTTTATAGCAAAAGGCGGGCAGGGCTGCACACAGACCAAGAAGAATCTATGCCACACCAAACACCGACCAGAATAAGTTCAATGTGCCAAACGTACTTAAATGGCTCCAATTAATTGCCTTTAACATAATTTTATTACAAAGTTGCCAAAGCCTAAGGATTGCCTGAGTGAGTGAGCAAGTGAGCGAACGAACGAGCACAAAAAAACTTTTATGTTAAGTTTCCTAGAACTTTGAAGCGATTTATGTAAGTTTCTTTTTATGGGAAATGGTTAAAGGGTTATGGGTTGTTTCCTCCAAAATAAACAAGTCATTAAATTTTATAATAGTGAAGAAAGTGAAGGATGCTACAATAAAACCAGAGAACATCAACAACTAAATACACTGAATTCCGTTAAGAGTAATTAATTTTTGGATGGTGAAAACTACCAGGCCACGAAGTTTGCAACAGGAAATTCAATTCAATTGTTTATAATGAAAATTGTAACTCTTCATAATTGTCTATACCAACATCACGACGATTTTATGTGATGGCAACCAGACCACAATGTGGTTGTAAAGAAAAAAAACACTATTAATAAAACCGTAAATTTGTAAAATTGAAGATGCCTTAGAACAATTTATTTTCGAAAACTTTACATTATCAATTTTGAATGTTCTTAAAATAACGTTAATATATCACTAAGTGTGGACGAGCTGATATTTTTTACGCATTGCCATGTTATTCGTTTCCCGAATTTCCCTGAAGACATCTGAACAAAAAATTGTGGTATTCTCGTCAGAAGTGGCTGTCCTGCAATTTTTTTATTGGTTTCTCTTCGAACACCCTCACGGATGATTGCAATTTTGTTTGGGGTTCATCTGCATAGGACTACAATTCAGCACCTATGACGATCTTATAAACGTATTTTGCAGATATAAGCCAAATGTTTTGTCGTATAGATATAATAACCACTGGCGTAGATATTCGAAACAATTAAAATCAAATCATACAAATATTGCATGACAAAATGTTGTCTCAATCGGACTTACATTAGGACTTTGGTGGACCATTCAATGGACCAAAAGTATATGTGGGAGCTAACCTAATTCTGAACCGATTTTCACCAATTTTAATAGATTTCGTCCTTGGGCCAAATATGTGAGCTGTGCAAAATTTCATCCAAATCGGATCATAAATGCGACTTTACAATTTAATATCAACAGATGGACGGACGGACATGCATAAATCGACGCAGAAAGCGATTCTATACATATTCTCAAAAGGAACTATGACTATATCTCGTTTCCTTTTGCATGCTACAGACAGATGCACAAAGACATAATACGCTGTACCACAATGTGGTGAAGGGTACAAAAATTGTTGGTATTTTGGGGTTTTGAGCGCGTTATTAGACCGAATTCTCTGTAACATTGGGTTCTTATCTCTCTGGGTAACATTGGGTTCTTGTTGTGTACAAATATTTCTCCACTAAAAATTATCAATATTGGTCCATTTTTTGGACAAGTTTTTCAAGCAAATTTTATGCAATTTAGTATGTTGGGTTCTAGATGAGTACCAAATCTCCCCGCCAACCGAATTCGCTGTAACTTTGTATTTGGTAACAAAATTTCACTACCCAAATTACTAATTTTATTGAGGGTTTATACCTTACCATGTATATAATTCGACGACGAATTACCCACTTGTTGTAATCATTCTACCATCGGAGGATATCGAAATAAAAAAAAAACTTGCTGAAATTATAAACCAGGGTTATTAATTCGCACAAATATTTAAAAAATGGAAGACCTATGAATATTGATTTTTGGAAAATTCCCTGTTTTTGACACAAAGTATATAAAGAAGATTGTGACAGTTCATAGGATAGGTATGTAGATTCAAAATAATGTGTTAAAATTTTGGCCATCCTTGAATTGGAATTAACATTAAATAATATAACAAAACCAGTGAGCGGAGCAATATAGTCGGACGGAGCCGATCATATGATACCCTACACAACTACCATGAAAAGCAAACTTTCTATATTCTGAGCCTGGGCAATATTTCGTGATATTTGCACTTATTTATATTTGGTCACTTTAGGTTTTTGTTAATTTGACGCTCGGAATAGTGACCGATCATCAACTAAACAGCCGCTCTAAGTATTTGGTCAGATCCCCTTCACCTTGTCAAATATGTGATGTTCTGCTATAATAATTGCCTCTAGAACGACTAGAAAATCTGACTAAATTAAAGTTTTCTGTTCATTGCACCCCCTGAATGAAATCTCAACTTCACCGAAAACTATAGGCGTCGTCCTTGACCATAATCGGAACTTCGTGTACAATTTAAAAGCGATCAGCGCGACATTTCCGTCCTCTAATGGAGTAATAGTAATTTTGACCACATTTTACCTAATTACAGATAACTCCCACATCAGAGTACATACAGCAATATAATTGGTATTAATTTGAAGGTCAACAACTCATCTTGGATATACAATCAACTTCTCGGGTATATGTCCTTCAGGAGCAAGTATATCTGCCCCAGAATAATGTTTTTGTAATTTTTCACACAGAAGTCAGGGTCCATTGACCCGCTATGCTTATTCTTTGGTCCGATCCCCTTCTCCATGCAAAAATTCGGGGTGTTTAGGCAATAACTACGGCCTCTGGAGCCACCAGAAAAAACGACAAAAACAAAGTTTTTGGTCCATTTCATCCCCTAAATATTAATCGATCTTTTCCAAAAACAATAGGGGTCTTCATTGGCCAGAACCCATCCTACATGCGAAATTTCGTGAAGTTTGGTCCATAACTGTGGCATGTATCATGTTTACAAATTATAATGGACAAAGCTGCACAAAGCGATAATACCCTGTTATAAGTTAAATTAAATTTTTGAAGCCGTGGAAGGGGGGGGGGGGGGGGGAGGGGGTGGTTCTTTAATAAAAACATACACATTATATCATGCGCATGGTGAATCCTGTATTGTCTAGGATGTGTAAAAGTCGTGTTTTTTCTCCAAATTAGATGAACATTGATAGGTCTAATTAAATTGTCCCAAAGGCGGATCCATTTTGAAAATTTATGAGATGCAGCTCCATAAATATTTGCGTCAAGATTTCATGTAAATCGAACACCATACACCCAAAGTTAATCCGATTAACACGAGTTTTTGCAAATCATACCTAATTGAGCCTAGAATTATACATTTTCATACAATTTCATGCAACTTTTGTCCTATTGAGACGAAATTTTACATAGTATACCGATTTTGGGTATATAAATATATCTTCGACTGATACGATTTTTTTTTAATGCCTATCAAATTGAAATAGGTTTAGGGTTAGGTATCGCTACCATATATTTATTCGTCCGATGTGATGTAAATGGTACACCATAAGTATAAAGTTTGCCTTGCCCTATCAGATTTAGATATATATTTTCTACCGATAGTATTACTTCAATTCGAATTTTAAATTTAAGATATACTTTAGTCCGATTTTATTAAATTGGTGTATTATTCGAATTAGACACAAAAGGGTATCAATTTGTATACATATATTTCATAACCTTACATAATATATAATTCATTTCTATAAACATTGTGGAACACTTTTTGTAGATATCCAACAAATGTATCATAAATCCGGCTCCATTCGACTATGACCCTTTTTTTACTGGTTTTTATTGATTACGGAAATAATTATGGTGTTACATTCATTTAATGTCGAATAAAAACATTTCAATTCGAATCATTTGTTTTATAACAACACACTTCCTGCGATATTTCTATTTAATTTCACAGCAAAGAACAATGACCCAATATTACTCTTGTTCACACAATATTTGACATCACCACATATCTTATCTTTCGAAAACAAACCATATAACTTCGATAACCTTGATCTTGAAATGAATCAGCTGTATTGATATTGACACAATTTTTAGTAAATAAAAATAAAAGAACCAAGAATTACCTATTAGCAACGGCGACAAAAATAAAATATTAATTAATCATTAAATTCGAAAAAAAGATAGTAATATTGTTTACATAGAACTGATAACAATTATGTCAATGATTCACAAAAAGTAATAAATAAGGAAAAAATAATTAAAAAAAAATGAATTTTTCACTCACATACATGGCGGAAACATTTGCATTAGACACTGGGTGATTCAGGTTACGGAATAACAATATTATTTAAAATTTGGAGTCATTAACATATTTACTCAATTTCAAATGCAATCTAAGCACAATTTAAATTTTAATTAATTTCAAATTATTTGCATAGATGTTCCACATTTTGTGATGTGTTGAGTACACAACAATTAATAATTATAATCATATTTTAATAATTTTTTAAATATCTACATTGAAGACATAAATTATACTGTCACCATGAATCCACATATATCACAATTAAATATTTAATTTACTAGCCTCCCCCACATTGTATTCAACTTCAATCCATATTAATTATTTATAGCAAGCAATCATTTGCTATTATTTTTGTTTTTTCTTCACAAAGTGTATTCAACAAATTTAAGGCATATTTATTTAATTGCTACAAATAAAAATTTATTTGCTGCGATAAAATCGCTGAAAATAGAGATTTATACGAATGTCATTTAAAAATACACATTTATACGAACCCCAAAAACAACAACCACAAATGTTGTAAGCAAACGACTGGAATTCCCAAGGCATAGATAGCCAAGAAGATCGCCGTATTAATTGAAATAAATGAATGACATTGTCTCAAGAGGCAATGATTCATTTGCCTACAACATGAAAGATAACAAACAGATGGCTGAAAATTATAAACAAATACAAAAACAACAACAGCAACAACAACAATAACAACGTTCTCAAAACGTAAGCCTTATACTGGCTGCATAACGTTTCTTATCTTATCAGATCAATGGAATCGCTACTTGTCGATATGTTTGTCATTTGATTGATAAAGGCAATCGCATGTCGTATTCCCGATAAATGTTATATGAAGATATATGAATAAGAATTGGATTATAAAGAGTTAATGAATAATAGTAGTGGTGGGAAAATATTGGAAACTCCCTGACCCTTCATGTTGTAAGGTTATCAAAATAATCTGTTCCATTGTAAGGGAGATACAGCTGTAAGGACAATATGTAGAAGATAAAATGTACCCACACTATTGTACAGGATATTTTAACATTGTGTATATGTTAGTAACATGCAAAAAATAGAGTTGTCTGTGTCAGTATTATAATAGGCAAAGTACAGGTCGCATTTAAGATCCGAATATGATTAAATATGGCACAGTTCATTTCTTTGGCCCAAGGATGAACTCTATGATACGATATCAAAGTGGTTTACCAAAGTCAGCATGTTTGTCCAATTCCAGGCAAAACTGTTAAGGTTTGTAATTTGCTCATATATATTTGAAGATTTAAAAAGGAAGAAAATAATTTACAAAAACTGTTTGTTGTTGTATTTTGTGATCAAAGAAAAGTCCTTATTTTTGATGACGGGCATGATAACTCATCTCTGTTAGAAAGATTATATGTCTGGCTCTCGTATGAACTTTTGGAAAATCGCCTATTTTTGACCACAAACTGAGTTAAAAATAAAGAAGATCTTCCTAGTTCATACGATTGCTATAGACTCACAGAGAAACGTCCCAAAATTTGAAATCGATTGGGTTATTAGTTTTTGAGTTATCGTGCCCGCCATTCGCAAAACTTAGGCTGTATGTAAGTAGACCCAATCATATACGCTGTCAATCTAAACAAGTATACCATTGGTTATAGTCGGCTTCTTTATCTGTTGTACATTCAAAATGTCATTAAAAGGCCGGCACCTTTATATGGAGATCATTGTACATTTTCTGCGAGTAGGTAGTTTATATTCTGACAAAATTAAATACCAATTGAAACTTGACTAGGATCTTCAACGTAGCAAAAATTAAACTGTGGGCATTCAAAACCTATGACCTATATTGGACATTTTCTGGGTAGAAGTGATTTATTCGCCAGAAATCTGGAATGTTATCCACTTCGATGGAAAAATACGATTAAAGCCTTCATAATACGAAAAAATGGAGCTGTGTCAATACATGAACCTGCATCGAAAATCTCTGCAAAAATTTTATTCATCCTGCGAGAATTTTGAGTTCCAAATTACAGTAACTTCGGTGGTAAAATTCGTCTAAAATCATATAAATACAGAAAGTATTCATCTTTATATTGATGCACAGACCTATATTTATATGATTATGCGATAGGTTTATACATATAAATATTATAGCTTCAAAAAACCTAAATATTTTTGGTTGACAAATGCGTCTAAAATCTTTAAAATATTGGCTTCTCTACCTTCTGCACAGTTCTGCATATTCGTCAACCTCCAAGAACCCAGTCGATTAGAAATTGCGGCTATGATTATCAAAAAAGCGAAAAAATTACTATATGATACACTTCACCACCATGGCACCCACTGATTATTTTGAAGCCCAATTAACAATAACTCGATCGAAAATATATACGGGTTATGTCTATATTTCTACAAAACGCAATTATCGTACATCAATCTATGCTCAGTTTGTCGCGTCAATCTGACAAATCTGAGGTGTTTGGTGCACTATTTACTTAAAATCGGACAAAAATATATATGGAAGATATATCCAAAGTTGAATCGATTGCACCGAAACTTGCCGCAGTTATGTTGTACTAACTTCAGTACGTTTTTTACCTATCGGCCATATTTTGGTCTTTGGCGCTTCACTTACTTAAAATCGTACATAGGAGCTACATCAAAATCTGAACCGATTTCAACAAAATTTGACACACGTTAAACTACTCTATTTTCATTACGAAGTGCAAAGTTTTGTATCAACCGGCCTAACTTTGGGTGCACCTTTTACTTTAAATCAGATGAAATTATATATGGGAGCTATATCTAATTATGTACCGGTTCCAACAAAACCTCACACACTTTAGGCTATACTAACTTCAGTACGTTGTGCAACATTTAGTGATAATAGGCCTAACTTTGGGTCTTTGGTGCATCATTCGGTTCCTTATTTAAAATTATGTTTCAATCGGCTTAAATTTGGATTTTTAGTGCACCATTTACTTAGAATCGAACGAAACCATATATGGGAGCTACATCTAAATCTGAACCGATTTTTTCCCAATTTCCCAATGACGGGCCAAATAAATACATGCGTCCTGCACTTTGTTTACAATTTAACATGGACGGACAGATGTACCTGAATAAATCGACTCAGAAAGTGATTCTATGCATATTCTCAAAAGGAACCATGTGTCTATGGTATTAGAAAAATAGATTAGGACTTTCAATATTCTAAAAGTAGAGCGGGCTTTTCGGGTTCTTGATGGATGTCAATTCCTTCACAAAAAATTGCAAGCATAGGTCCATGTTTTAACACAGCCCAGTATCGGCATATAAAAGACTTTGCCTAATTTGCAGTATAGGCCTCATGTAAAAGTCCCTACCGATTTTAGGTCAATTAAAATCCTAAAAACCTGAGTCAATATTTATAGATTGACAATATTGTTAATTATTCTTGCCGAAACCGTGGCATAAAATCCCGACCGATTTTAGGTACTTAGAATGTCAAACTCATTGTGGGGAGTTAAACAAGAATAATAATTCAATATTGATAAAATATGCAAGGACAACCAACGTGGTCAATCACCCACAAAATACCGTTATTTGGGAGGAATATTGTTTGATGCATTTTTGGTAGGAAGATTTGCAACCCAATGAGAACCCAATATACGAAATTATAACCAATTTAAACCGGTTTAAATCCATGCCCAAAATACCAAATATATGGATTACCGTTATATGGGGTCTATTGAAAACTTTGACCAATATATGTTCAATTCCAAACACCATAGGTGTTGATGGAAATATTCATTTTCACCAACCCACCATCATCGAACACAACAATAAACACCAAATCATCACCAAATACCAAATCACCATCAATTTCATCAGCATTATGCCGAAAAGCAACAAAATAAATTAAATTATTATTAGTTATAATTTTAGTATTAATTTATTTCATTTTACAATTTTTAATTAATATTTTTTATTTTCTATATAATTATTCGTTGGTATTTTTATTTATATTATTTTTTTTTACTTTTTATTAAAAATACTACTAAATTTCTTAATTTCATTCAACAATTAAAATATAATTTATTTTCATATTTATAATAATTTATAATTTCCTATTGTTTATATTTATTTATAAAAATATTTATTGTACGTATACTAATTAACATGAGTGTAGCCAAAAACCCTTCTGTTTGGTGACCGCTCATTTGCTTATTCTGTTTTGTGCCCTTCAACAACAACAACACAACAGACGATTATCGATCAGTTGTGTTGTTATGATGGTTGCGTGGACGCTTGCTTGTGCGTCGCGACCCCCCTAGCCTACATGCTTGTTTGTTTTCTATTGCTGAAAATAAATGGGAATGCAGAATAGAAATAAGCAAATGAGTTGGTACACAATCAACTAAACATTCATACGTGTGCCTAAGCCTTTCTTGTGATAAAAGAAAATAAAGAATAAATGAATATTGCAATCATTGGTTTAGGTAGTCGTTGACTCCGCACATGTATGATGTAAAAAAAAATGTATGTAATTGAAATAATGCAAACATATGTTTTTGCATATTATATACATTTTTTGGATGATGGTTTTTTGGCTAGCAAAGAAAGTTGTTGATTTGGATCGTTCTCTTTTTAATTGGACAGCCGAGCGATCAACAGCATCTTTGCATGAGAAGGCGAAGTAACCTTTTATAAAAAAAACTTGTTCTGAAAAATAAATAAATTTCTGTGCAACCCTCGTTTGCTTGAAAAAGAAAAATTACTTTGTTTTTCTTAAAAACTTTTCATAAGCAAACAGGGAATAACTCAACATTTTATTGGTGCCGAAACCCGGGATTTTCATCGGATTAGTTTACAGTGAACTTTTATAAAATTTTAGTGAAATCCAATTATTAAAAAAGTGAAAGTGAAAAATTATTTCTTTACTCAATGTTGTTGTTGTTTTAAAATACAATCAAACCTTTAAATATTTGAACGATTGCTATTAACAAAATAAAAGCAATATATTTTTTTGTGGTTCTTATTAATTTGAAAGAAAAATCTACTTTGTTTTTCTTTCAAATACTAAACAAAATAAGAGGAACCATAAATTAAATATATCTTTTTGAGAGTTATTAACAAAAAAAAAACAACAACCCAAATTTATTAATACACAAAAAAAATTATTTTTTTCCCTCAATTGGTTTATTCAAATCAAGTGATACTTTACTGTTTTTATATCTTGATTAATAATTGGATTTCCTTTGACTCTTCAAATTAATCTTAAATAATCCAATAATTGAAAAAGTGAAAAAATAGTGCTTAAACACTTATTAGTGTAAATTAAATTCTATAAATAATTCCGCTGTGTTTTAATGAAAATATTCACAATTAAATTATAAATCAAAGTATAAATATTTTTGCACAGTGTTTTTAATTGATATAAAATAAAATTATCGCAATTTATAAATTAATTTTTTTTAATTTTATAAAAAAAAAATACGAAAACTTTTTCAATTATTGGAAATTTATAAAGGTGATTTTGTGCAGTGAAAATTTAATTTGTTGAAAGTGAAGTTTGTGTCAAGTGATTACATAACCATGAGTGATCTTTCTAATTTAATAAAAGAACAGAGAGATTTATTTGATATTTTAACAAAATATCAAAGCCGTTTTGAGGCAAAAGACCCCTCTGAAAAATCTCATGGTTATGGAAATGCATTAGCTCACAGAGTTGATGACATTTTTAATCGTTTTGAATCACAACATGACACAATAGTGCAAATTGTACGTGACTCTTCTATGAATGCCAGTGATGTGCCTTATTTGAATGATGATGTGTATTTTGATTTTTCCGAAAAATATCTAACCTTCAAAGGAAAAATCTTAGACACATTTTCTGA
This sequence comes from Musca vetustissima, assembly GCF_032173495.1. NCBI lineage: Eukaryota > Metazoa > Arthropoda > Insecta > Diptera > Muscidae > Musca > Musca vetustissima. The sequence goes on from NW_026880196.1 coordinate 27,454, forward strand.
ATTTTCTATGACACAATCACCAATGGCTAGTACATTTACACACCATCATAATCAATCAGACACTTTAGCTTCCAACTCGAAACTTCCTAAAATATCACTGCCAAAATTCTCAGGAGATTATATGGAATGGATTCCATTCCGTGATATTTACTTTTCTCTTGTCCATCAAAATAATTCTTTAAATAAAACTCAAAAATTTTATTATCTGCGAAGTACTCTAGTGGGCGAAGCAGCTAATTTAATTAAAAATATTTCTGCCACTGAGGCAAATTATGACTCTGCATGGAAGATTTTGGAATCAAGATATCACAATAAGCGAATGCTTGTTGGTAATCTGATTTCGAAACTGTTCAATATACCTAAATCTGATGGTGGGTTTCAATCTATTAAAAATATACTAGACTCTTCTAAAGAATGTATTGCATCATTACAAAATTTAGATGTAGATACAAATACTTGGGACCCACTCTTAATACATTTACTCGTTCAAAAACTTGATCTTCAGTCTCGCAGAGATTGGGAGCAATCCTTAAAATCTTCCACCGATCTGCCACTTCTCTCAGAACTGTTCTCATTTTTAGAAAGAACTTTTAGGACTCTTGAGTCCATTACTGATGAATTCCCAACAACTTCAAAATTAAATTCTTCAAAATCTTCCAAAGGTTACAAAAATAATTCTCAATTTAAGAAAACTACTGCCCATGCTGGAAAGTTTTCTAAACCAAGCTTTACTACATGCGCATTTTGTGAGAGGAATCATTCTCTCTCAAAATGTTTCAAATTTCTCGCCCTTACATTGATCGCTAAGAACAAATTCCTTGCAGATAAAAATATCTGTCGCAATTGTTTTGTTATCGGTCATGATGCAAACAATTGCAAATCTATTTTTCGATGCATAACTTGCAAACAACCTCATCATACAGTGCTCCATTCAGATGAGCCTGTGACTCAAAATAAAACTCTAGACATGTCCAATAAAGTCACTTCTCATAGTGCACAATCTTTTAATTCTGTTCTACTCTACACAATTAGACTTTGCGTTATCACTAATCGTGGTAAATTCACTTTACGTGCGCTACTTGACCCTGGATCCCAGGGAAGTCTAATTTCTGAATCAATAGTTCAACTATTAGGCCTTGAGAAAATCCGATCACATTGTAAAGTGGTTGGAATTGGAAATGGTGGTGAAAACTTATCCAAATTCTCGGTGAACCTCGACTTACTCACCAGAAAACAAGAGTTAGTACTCTCATGTACAGCTCTTGTACTTTCTTCTCTCTCCTCATATACACCAAATCCTTCATCTAGACATATTTCATTGCCTAATATTGAATACGAAAACTTAGCTGACCCGTTATTCTACAAATCTGACTCTATAGACTTAATTCTTGGATCAGATGTCTGTTCTAAAATCAAAATTCCAACAGAATCATTCATTCATAATGATCTTTTCTTCCAAAATACTACTTTTGGATGGGTATTTTCAGGACCCACAGACTCAATCTCTACAAATAAAATCCATATTCATAACGTGAATTTGGAAAATATTCTAAAATCCTTTTGGGAACAAGAGGAAGTAATTTCTAAAAGAAAGCTTACCAGTGAAGAACTGGAATGTGAGAAATACTTCCAAAACACTACACATCGAACCGAAAATGGTCGATATATGGTTAATATGCCATTTAAATCTTTACTTAAAAACAATTCTGATCCTATTCTTCAAAATAATGTCACTAATGCTTTTAGGCGTCTTAAACAGCTTGAAATTTCTTTCACCAAAAGACCCAGCTTTAGTGACACTTATAAAGCCTTTATGCAAGAATATGAATCTCTAGGACACATGACTAAAATTGGTATATATCCAACAGACATTCGTCCAAATTCTTATTTTCTACCTCATCATGGCGTTCTAAAAGAGAGTAGTTCTACCACAAAATTGAGAGTCGTTTTTGATGGCAGTAGCCATTTACAATGAAGAACTCTCTCCTGGACCCCCTCTTCAAAATGATCTTCCTGG